>NW_028145176.1:381045-403448 GCF_050947405.1 Trichoderma evansii
AAGCCCCCCCCCCCCCAACCCCCACCCCCCCCCCCACCCCCCCGCCCCCCCCCCCCCCCCCCCCCCCCCCCCCCCCCCCCCCCCCCCCCCCCCCCCCCCCCCCCCCCCAGAAGAAAGCCTATTTAAATCCATGAAGCGGGATTTAAAGCAAATATGATCATAATCATAATCCATATCACATTATCATAGCATCATCAACATCATCACCAATCCGGTGGAGACAAAAGCAAGCAGACCTGGAGCAGATAGTCCGCTTGCCGAAGAAACACGATAAACTGTGAGCTTCAAAGAGCCACCGCAAGCAGTAGACTTGTTGCCCTCGCAGGGGTAATTGCAGGCCGTATCATCGAGCTTCTCCGCGATACCGGACAGCGTCTGGGCGCACCAGCATTCTCTACACATTTTAAACATCAGTCCCTGTATTAGAAATGAGACCCAATATGCCCAATGGCTGAACCATTACCTCGACCACTCCAGTCCAGCATATCGGTACTCCGTGCCATTACTGCAAAAGGCAAGACATATCGGCACCGTCATCTGGCCCGGCAAGCTCTCATCAATTCCGCCGCCCAGAGCACGCGTATCGGCCGAGCCAGCGACCTGGGTTGTCTCATTGTAGCACCCGTAGTATTTGTATTTATCGGAATCGTTGTAGACGGAGACTGTAGCATTGGCGCCGTGGACGAATGGGACAAAGAGTAGGTACTGCAATAGCAGTGACAAGTAAAGATTCATGGTAGGCGATTTGGAATGGTATGTTTCAACAATTGATTGATTTCTTCCCAAGGTAGAGTATATAAGTATTCGAATGAGAGATATCACGCGCTGGTGGAATTCAGGCTGCGATTCCAAGTAGACGTTGAGGAGATGCGTGAAGGCAGCAATGAGATAGATGGCTGGCAAATCGACGAGGCTACAAGAACTAAAGAAAAAGCAGATACGCAAGCAGGACAATAGGCAAAGCAGGCTGAAAATACTAAAACAAAAGAAGAAAGAGGAGAGAGAAAGAGAAACTAAGTTTGCAAGTAGGGAGAGAGTGCAGATAGGATGCAGCTGAAATGCAAGCTTATGTACAGCGATAACGCCGCTATCTGGTACGATGCAACCATCAGCTCAGCGCCAAGATCTTGAATTTTCAGGGTCGCTGCAGTGGCATGTACCACTGCAGTTGCACTGTTAGTGCAGCTGAGCTCGCACACTTTTATTCCTAGGCACATCTCCAAAAAGCCTAACGAATGGAGCTACAAGTAACCTTCTCCCCACACTCAGCTCCCCCACGCACAGCGAGTAAAGCCAAATAGCGGGACACGACAGCTTCTTTTCTCTTTCCTTTTTGCCTTTGCTCTTCCACGCATATGCTCCAGTTGCGCCGGAACTTGAGTGCAGCTGCTTGACTCCTAAGAACGACGTTTCGCTTCATCCTCATCTTTCTTCGTCTATATATTTAAGTGCGCATCAGTGCTATTTGCACCGTCGGCCAACATCATGAGCTCCTACATTGATTGGTCCAAGACCACAAAGTCCAAGGACTACCGCGGATCATCGTCATTTGCGACTTTTCTAATCATTGGCCGTAAGTCGCCCTACCATTCTTTCGCTTATGCCTCGTCCCATATAGATCGAGCTGCGATCTTGGTGGCTATGACGACATGAATGTGTTGTGCTAATTGGGTTTCCAGCGACATGCTTCTTCTTGGGCATCCTCTTCGCGTCGTTTCCGTACGACTTCCCCCTCCTTTGGACCAAGGAGCCCGTCGCCCTTGACTACTATGATCAGCTCGAAACGCACCTTAAATTCATTCACCAATCGCCCCCGCTCATCGGCCGCCTCCTCAATATCATCATGAGCGTGGGCTTCCTCGGCCTCTTCATCAAGCTCTTCCGCCCCAGCGAGGCCAACTTCCTCTTCGACGGTGCTTCGCTGATCCTATACATCATCGGCGTGGCAGTCTACATCTCCAACATTGTCAAGGGCCTGCGCACTGTCAGCTCCGGCTTCTGGCACTCAGAGGAGTTCAAGGCTGCCGAGGGTCGATTCGACGGCGAGGTTGTCCTGGGAAGAGAGGACAGCTTGAAGGTGCTTGCGGCAAGCAACACTATTCTTGCACTCGTGTTGGTGGGTATTCTTGTGCTGCAGGCGGGGCAGTGGTATGCCGAGAAGAGGGATTGGGATGACGAGAAGGAAGTGGCGAAGAAGGACAATAAGAAGAAACAGTGAGGGGGTATACGATTATCCGAAGAGAGATGTACCACCATTCTGGCGGTGAGATTGTAATGGTATGAGTATTACGATAAAGTGGTGTATTTGTAGCATCGGGTTTACCGGATCTCCGCGAGGTTGGATAGTACAAATCGCTCGTATGGCCGATTGATACCTTAATGGCAGGTCGATGTAATAATGGGACTAGATATAACTCCGGCGGTTTTCAATGCTTGGAGAGGTCAATTTGTTCATTACTAAGGGATACGTATATAGTTACCTCTATCAACTAGAGCACTCACTAAGAGAGACATGGGCCTTGATCAAATTCCAGCTAGAGAGAGATCGCCATCAACAACTTCACTTATTACGAAACAAATGGATTGCCAAGTAAGTCTCTAGCCTCAACGGAAAAAAGTAGCTCCAAAACTTCGCACAGCATGTCAGTATAGGCGTATTATTAGTACCAGTGTGGATAGTGATACGACATGCTGGGTGGGTATTGCTTCACGTTTGACTGAGAAAAATTATCAGATCATCTGATAAGAAATTAGATGCAATTGAGTGTCGTAATCTGGCGGGGCAGAGCGACCCGCTTGGCAAGGCCAGGATGAGCTCGTGGCTGCAAGATCAAATTCGGTCACACTGGGATTTAAATTCAGACTTCATCAGCACTGTACACGACAGGATCTACTTGGCCGCACTGTAAGTTAAAACAAGAGATTTTGTAACAATAATTGCCAATATCCCGTAAGTGACGTGATGTTGTATAAGTGTGTCCGCAAACGGCATTATTGGCATTATTGACAATATTGGCATTATTGGTGATTTTCTCTAATGGGAAGAGGCTAAAAGAGGAATGTAGCTGGGATGAAAACTCAATCATGGAGCACGTGGATAGGCTAAAGCTTCAGACCCAGAAGAGTTCCAGCAAAAGCGTACCCAGGTCATAATGCAAGTAGTACTGGGTAAGTACCTATGATAATGACAGCGCCCTTCCTGGATTCAACGCCCTTGTTGGAGACAGCGCCCTTTCACAGAGACAGCGCCCTTCCTAGAGACAGCGCCTTTCCTGGAAACAGCGACGTAGGCGTAGGCGCTAGATATGGTGCTTCTTACAACCAACCTAATAATACAAGCCACCGTGGAAAGAGCTTCTAAAGAAGTCTTTATAATACTATTGTAATATATGAGGTATAAGCCCAGCCGTAGTGCCTGGGCGGCCTCCCTGCATCATGCAGTTGAGCGGTTTTTCTGGCTCGTTGTAAATTGCCGAGGCGATAATGTGCAGTAGAGCATGGATCTAGAGGTGTGCAAGCATCACACCTTAAGCAAGCAAGGAGCCGTGCCAATAAGCTGACTCTGGTACTATAAAGATACAAGGTGAGCGTATTTCCATCATTCAAGCAATACAATGTTGCTCCTCAGGTAATGATATGATGGTAGATAGTATAGCTCTGGTAATGAATGAATTGACAGTCTTTGTGGCTGTATTTGTGCCGTCTTTTGCTTTTCTAACGCTATATACCGTTTGTCATGAATAAAATACTCTCAGTAGATCAACAACTACCGGGAGATTTACGAGCAAATCTCAGTAATAATGTATAGAATTCTGTTGTATGGCGCATGTACTCCAGACTGACGCAACAGGACAAGGCACATGCAAGTGCCGGGGGGTCCTGAAATACTTGTAACCGATCTCGGCAGGCACACGAATCAGAGCAGCGCATTGGACCCAATCGCCACTCGCTCGCATCCTATCGATAAGCCACGATAAGATTGAAATTTACAGTCACACCTTGGGAGTCAGACCAAGGCCAGGTAGAATCAGCAATTTCGATCGAGGAGTTAAACCCAAGACGTTGTTTTCTCCATGCAGCCGGGCCACATCATCGCAATGTAGGGCTGGGTCCTTGTCTCTCTCCTTTTTCTCTTCAACCTGGTCTCATTACTACATAAAATCCCGCGACTGCTCTAGACTGCGACGAACTCCGCCTCCCCTCTTGGTGTCACTTCTTTTGCGCAACATTGCATAGCATAGGGCGAAGCCGGTGTGGATTCGTCTTGCAGGTCCCGTTTATTGAGAGCTCGACGTCCTATCTTTTCACCCCACACTCAAAAGTCTGGTCGCCCTAAAGTTAAAGCTTTTTAATATCCTTGTTTCCGCGCCGCTGTCTCTGGATCTCACTCTCCTCGCCGTCAAAGCTCCCGCGCTTTCGCAGTCCTCTGCTGCACCACCAGCCTCTGCCTGCTCGCCGTATACTTTCAAACCTGCTTTCAACCCCCGCTCCCGGAGGAGAGGGGGCAAAGCTAGGATTGAAAGACGTGCGCTGAGGGGAGAAAGAAAACTTTTGTTTTACGTCTTCTCTTGACGCCGAGTTATCCCCAGAATGGCGCAGGCTACCCTCGATGTGCCTACTTCGGTAGCAGTCCAGCCCAAAATGGTGATTCAAGAAAAAGTTCGATCTGCCACTATGGAAGCTGCTGAAGACCTCATCTATGGATCAGTAAGTACACCAAAGACACAAAAGATTTAAAGGTATGAAGAGAAATCTAACAGGACTGGGGAATAGGTCGCAGGTATTGCCGGAAAGTACATCGAATACCCCTTCGACACCGTCAAGGTTCGACTGCAGAGCCAGCCCGATCATTTACCGCTGAGATACACCGGCCCTTTGGACTGTTTCCGACAGTCTATAAAATCCGATGGCCTCCGCGGGTTATATAGGGGAATCAGCACCCCTCTGTTCGGAGCGGCCGCAGAAACCAGCAGTCTCTTTCTATTCGAGAACGTGGGACGAGAGCTTCTTTACCGAGCTCATATAGCTTCTCGCGACAAGGAGCTGTCACTGCCCTCGCTGTGGTTGACTGGTGCTATATCTGGAGTCTTTACCTCCTTTGTCCTGACACCAATTGAGCTTGTCAAATGCAGGATCCAAGCCCCAGTGCTGTCAGAGGGAGCACCCGCAGCCCCTCTACGACCTGTAGCTGTAATTCGGGAGGTATACCGCCATGAAGGAATCAGGGGTTTTTGGCACGGCCAGCTTGGCACACTCATCAGAGAGGCTGGTGGTTGTTCTGCTTGGTTCGGAGCCAAAGAGACGACCACAAAAGCATTCTATAGGCTGAAGGTTCGTTCTGCCACCTCTGAAAAGGAGAAGGAGGCGATTCTTTCGAAGCCTCTCGCTCTATGGCAGCAAGCTATTGCCGGCGCATCTGGAGGTGTCACATACAATTTCTTATTCTTTCCCGCCGACACTATCAAATCTCGCATGCAGACGTCACCTGTGGGCACTGGCCAACGTCGGAACTTCTTCAGCGAGGGCATGGCCATTTGGAGGCACCACGGACTTCGAGGGTTGTACCGTGGATGTGGCATTACCTGCGCTAGAGCAGCCCCCAGCTCTGCCTTTATCTTTATGGTTTATGACGGGCTGAAACGACATCTTCCCATGCAATAAGTTTGTTTGTGGTGGATATACCTTTTCAGCGACAAACATTTTATTCATTTCTTTTTAATATTTTACCATTTCTCGGGCATTTATTTATATGGCCAAAACATTACGTATAGTCGGGTTGCATGTTTAAGAGGCATTCCAAGAGCGCTTTTTTGCAAAGTTTTATTTTCGAAGATTAGGTGTTGGTGTACAACAAAGGGGGGATTCTGGGTTATAAAAGGATATGGAGTAGTGATAGATATTTATGGGATGATGTTGATCTCGCAATAGATAATTCAATTATCCTGATTTATACGACTCAAGTCATTCAGCACGATTTTATTCAATGCTGTAGCGTGACATTCTGATCATATGTTGATAAGCCTGTTTGTTTTACTACTGCTTCTCATCTCTGGTAGTCTCCTTATCCGCCAAGTTCCAGTCATTGAGGTATCCAGCGCCAGCGCTCAGATACGTCGCAAAGCTCAACCATGCGATGTATGGAGCTTGGCACCAGCCGGCAACCTGATCGATAGATCCCCATAGAGAAGCTAAATATCCATTGAGACCCAGCAAGACGACAATGTCGGCGGTAGCTTCGATTGGGCGCTTGGCGACAAAGAAGAGCGGCATCCAGGCAAGGTTGAGACCGAGCTGGATGGTGTAGATTGTCATGCTATGCTTTGTTGTCTGGATGGTCTGTGGGGAAGAGAAGGGTGAGAGGCCAGTAAATGTAGCACGGTAGGCGGCGTATCCCATGAGACTTGAAGGTGGATCGGTCAGTTTATCGATTATGACAATAAAAAAAAAATTATGAGGAGAATCCAAGACATGGGGATATCATGAAATTGCCAAAGGGAGATGTACCCGTAGAGAACGGTCCATACTGGGCCGAAGACCCATGGCGGAGGGTGTAAAGGAGGCTGCCTCAATTCGAGATATTTCTTTTGCGCTTTAGAAGCTATATCAATTCAGATACTCATGGTTAGTCTTTTTGAGCATTACATGACCACAGTTGCTCTTACGTCGGGTTCCAAAGCCAACGGAAGTGCCCAATGCGATGGGAAGGAGGATGGAGGAGGCGGGATTAAGAAACACATTCGTAGGAATTGTGATGGCTGGGATGTAAGTCGTCATCTTGGCAGTATGGCTGTGAATAAATTTAGAGGAGTTATAGAGAGAGGTTGGATGATTAGGGAGAGGGAGATGGTTGAGACTTGAAGGGAGGCGATAAAGTTGCACTTTGGTGTTAATTGGTTTGATGGCCCTTGAGGATCCATGACGCAATGAGCCGATTGGTTTGGGCGGGAGATCTGGAGGGGAATGCAACATCAATACGGGTGGGCTACAAGCTAGCCCAGTAGCCCAGGTAGCTGGATTTTTACAGCTTTAGTGCTGCCAGGGCCAAAAGGACGAGATGGTATTTATATTCTTTCTAATTCTTAAAGCAGACGACAATGGCATTAATGGAAATATATCACGTGAAGTGGATTCTCAAATAGGATTTTACCTTGCAATTAAAGAAGCCTTGCTCTACTTTATTTGGTCGCGTTACGTAGCCTTGCCTTTAGCTTAGGTGGGACTAAGCCTGGCTTCACAGAACTTATATATGAACCGTCCCTGGCTACTTCTGCCTCTTAGCCTTTTTCTTTTTGTGTCTGTTTGCAGCCTGAGAATTAGCTTTTTGTTGCTTGTCGGTTTTCATCTTGTCTCTTTTAGGCCTATTTGCCCGTTTATTTTTGGGCGGTTGTTTGGCTAGACCTGAACTTTTGGTTAGCATAGGTAGTTACGACTTATGTCGTCCTCAACCATACCTTTTGCCAATGCAACTTTGACCATTTTCACAATACTCTTATCAATAGACTCATTGAGCAGCCTAAGTGAACTTGCTGCTTCGCTAGCAGAAGACTTGTCTTGCTTACTGATATCAATTTTGGCTAATGCCTCTTGAAGTTTTGCCACATCTCGAGACTGAAGGATCTCAATGACTCTCGTCGCTAATATTGGCACCTCTTTACGTGCCAGTTCATAATCATCATCCAGCTGTTTTTGCACCCTGATAGATAATTCACTCTGATCGTTGCATGCTTCTTTCCACCCACGCTGGAGCTGCTGGTCTTTTTCATATATATTCTCAATTTCAAGCAACAGAGGTGGAGTATACTCTTCTGGGCGGAGGAGTCGTTCTAGAAAAATGACTTCTTCATCTTTAGCTCTGATTACAGCGGCCAAGGCTTTTATTTTGACCTCTTCAAGTAGCTGTTTGATATTATTAAAATATGATGCCGAGGTTTCTTTCTCAG
Organism: Trichoderma evansii; assembly: GCF_050947405.1. Taxonomy (NCBI): domain Eukaryota; kingdom Fungi; phylum Ascomycota; class Sordariomycetes; order Hypocreales; family Hypocreaceae; genus Trichoderma; species Trichoderma evansii. The sequence continues at coordinate 388,986 of NW_028145176.1, forward strand.
ATTTCAAGAACTGTTTTGAAAACTGAAATTGTGGTTCACGTAGCATTTCGATCTCAATTGGGAAAGTCCCAGCACGTTCATGTTTTCTCAGCTCTTGAAGTGCTTTGTTGGCTTCATAGTATTGTTCGTAAATATCAGCAAGCTCAAAAAACTTTGGCCTGAGCTCGTCACGACATGTCACCGGGATTGCGTGAATGCATTCGTGTGTCGATTTGAGAGAACCGTAAGCAGCTGATGCGGTAGAGTAGAGAGCCATGGCCAGTATAAGTCAAGAAACATGAAGGCTAATTTTGCAGAATAATGTGCTTTTAACCGCCAATGGACTGAATTTAATATTCGATGCATAGGTACTCCGTAGTAATCAGTAAGAGAAAGACTACCGGCAAAAAACCAATCGATAGTCTAGCCAGCCAATTGCTTTTGCATTTCGCTGTGCCATGTAAGACACCTCTTAGTAGGCTGATCTCCCACTTCTAGGGCGGTACGTACCGCCTAATTGATTTCTCGCGTCTAGCCGCCGCTGAACGCGGTCCATCGCGCGACAAAAACGCGACCCGCTGGCCTTCGGCAGGCACTTTAGCGCGTATTTAGCGGGTACGCAGAAACACCCCTGGTTCAACGCCAAAAACGCCCTTTTTCCTGTAGCTCCACGGCCACAGCTGAGCTTTCCTCATAATACCCTCCGCACCTCCAATTTTCTTCCTAACCTGCAACTGCATCTACGTTTCCCTCTTTCCACATTTGCATCAACTCGGAAGGCACCGGTGACTCTTCTCACCCTGTAATCGCTGCTGCCGTTCATTTTCTCGACTTGTCTGGAAAGAGCTCCTTGCCTCCAGGGTTTTCATCACCAGTTGCAATGGCTCGTCCTTCTGGGTTGGGAAAGCGGACGCGCAGTATCGTCGAAGATGGTAAGTCCTACTGTGGCTCCTCCACATATACGTGCCTCGGCAGATATTAAACGGCGTCTCTTTTCAGTCATACCAAGCTCTCCCAGCAAAAGACTTCGTCGATGCCGCCTGGCGTCCGTCTCATTCAACGATGAGAACCAGGACCCCGACTTTGCCATCGATGAAAATGATAACGACAGTGACCACGACAGCGAAGGCGAGGAAGTGTTGAAGGAGCCATCGCCACGGAAATTCAAGCGGAGCCAGTCACAAACCTCATTGAAATCCAATCCGGTCACGCCCTCTGCTCCTCGGCATCGAGATGTACTCGGCTCTTATCCTAGTACGCCGCGGCACGCGGTCATGTCCGCCGGCAAACTCTTTAAACGACTAACTCCCCAGTCACCTCTTACACCTACCACAATCCAGACCGTCTATCACCAGGCTCGACAGTTGTTTGCCAGAGGAGCAGAGCCTGGCCAGCTGGTTGGCAGGGAAGCAGAGCGAGAGCAGCTAACGACTTTCCTGGATCGCGTTTCGACATCATCTCCTGGAGGATGCATGTATATCAGTGGTCCGCCGGGCACTGGAAAGAGTGCCATGATCACCAACATAGCCAAGACCTATTCTGAGCAGGAAGGAGTTCGCAGCGCATATGTCAACTGCATGAGCATCAAGTCATCGAAAGATTTATATCACACACTACTGGCTGCCCTTGGCGAAGATGGCAGCGATCTATCAGAAGCCGAAGCCATCTCATCTCTACAGAAAATGTTCTTTTCCAAGGCTAAATCATCTGCCACATATCTCGTCACCTTGGATGAAATTGACCACATTCTCACACTGGATCTGGAAAGTCTTTATCGTTTATTTGAGTGGTCATTAGCAAAGTCTTCAAAGCTGTTGTTGCTGGGAATTGCCAACGCTTTGGATCTTACCGACCGCTTTTTACCTCGTCTCAAGTCGAAGAATCTTAAGCCAGAGCTGCTCCCCTTCTTGCCATACACTGCAGCCCAGGTTAAAAACATTATCATTACCCGGCTAAAGTCATTGATGCCCGAAGGAAAAGAGGGCTTTGTTCCCTTCATTCATCCTGCTGCTATTGAGCTCTGTTCCCGCAAAGTTTCAAGCCAGACCGGAGATCTGCGCAGAGCATTTGAGATCTGCCGTCGAGCCCTGGACCTGGTAGAAGCAGAGACCCGGTCAAAGCACGAGGAGGAAGCTCGACAGAAATTCTTGCAATTGACGCCTACCAAGAAACCCCTTGGAGAGAACATCAATGGCAACTCGACTGGCGGATCTACTCGCAGCGTCTTTCAGATTACCACAGCCTCACTGAAAGCTTTGACAGCGGAGACGGCTCCACGAGCATCGATTGGACATTTGAACAAAGTGACAGCCGCTGCTTTCAGCAATGGAACAGCTCAGCGCCTCAAGGCCCTCAATCTTCAGCAGAAGGCTGCCTTGTGTTCCTTGGTGGCCTACGAGAATCACATTCGAACGATGGCTAAGGGGGCTAGCACGCCTCTAACTCCGAGCAAATCACAAACCATGGCGCCTACTATCAAGTTACTCTTTGATAAGTACTGCAAGCTGTGTTTGCGCGACTCTGTGCTTCACCCGTTGTCGAGCTCCGAGTTCCGAGAGGTTGTGGGCAGTCTTGAGACGCTGGGTCTTGTTAATGCAGTAGAAGGAAAGACTGGCAGCTTTATCATGCCGCAGACACCTAGCAAGCGAGGTCGAAAAGTGGCAGCCGCCAGCGGTGATGAAAAACGGATTGCCAGCTGTGTTGGCGATAAGGAGATGGAGTCGATCGCCGATGGCGTCGGTGCCGATATTTTGCGAACTATTTTGTCAGGCGAGGCGTTGGATTAAAAACAAAAGGAGAGCATGTTGTATGAAAGTGTATTATGTTTGATTAGCATTGTTTTGGCGCATACGGGTTTTTCTTTCTTCGGGCTGCCGCGATTGGCAGCATTCATTGGCGTTGAGAACTGGCTCTGATTATTTGGTTGAACACTGAGCGTAACGAAGAAGTGTTTGTATATTGCATAAAAAGGCGAGCATAGCATGTCAGACAAGGACGTTTTGAGCACACATTAGCTAGTACATAGAGATGGTGAATATGAAACCAAATAACAAAACTACCAAGACCTAATTGTCTAAATGCGTCTAATACGTGTGTACTTCATATTGTGTGATGTCTTCAATGCGTTACTACCTTACGATGAGACTTCAAGTTATTATTAGTATACGGAGAGTACTTGGACGCAATGAGTGTATGATGAATACTGACTTAGACTAGAATTCAAACCGAGGTAAGACATGCATAATCAGCATCCGTAGTTGCCTGTTATACGAAGTATCATAATACGAATAGCCTCTCGTAATTCCGTACTATCACCGCCGCTTCATTGGTGGACCAACGGCGTGCAAGTACTGTTGGGGTCTATCAAGCACTCACGCGTATCCGTGTTGTTCATCTATTGCGGAGTAATACAAGGATTACCAAGCGGGATATGATGTCTAGCCGCTCTCTTGTAAGTAAAAGTATACGAACATGAAGGATATCAGTAAGTGTGTATTTGACGGCTTATGATGTGTACAGCAGCTCTGACTTGTGGTACCAGACCACTATCGAGTAAAATTATAGCGAACCAACGACACCACTAGTACAAGCATGTGCTGCACAGTCCCCGCAAATTTCATGCAATAAATGATCGGATTGACCGGACCGGGCAATCATTTGATACTACCCAGTAGCAGTTGGGGAACACCAAGCAAATGATGGGATTCAAGCATTCTGGGCAGCGGACAGAGTCATGACCAAGCTTTTTGCTTGGCTTTATCTCCCCGACGTGCCGGTATCCAGAAAAGCCCTTCCGCGAGACCCGAGCTACGGGGTGGGAAGGGGGAATCCTTGTCTATGGATACGGGCCCAGGCTTCTGAAGGGAACAAGAAGCAGCGAAATCACACGATCGAAAGCCCCCCTGGGACAGGAAGACGACAACCTCCAAGAAAGAGGATGGGCGCTATGGGTTTGTGGCGGGTGTGCCTGAGGGTGGGCGGGCCAGGGTTGGTGAATCTTAGTGGGATTTGACTGGCTTACGTCGCCAAGCTTACGATAGACAGAGCAGGGGCTAGGGGGAATCGTAGGGGGCCTCTATTTTCCTCGGGGTGTCTATTCTCCAGCAGTTGTTTCTAGGACGGGTCTCGCTGCAATAGGGCCGAGAGAGCATTCAATGCATCTATTTTGATTCCAGTTGGGCTTGCTATTGGGGTTCAATGCGGATGCACCCGTTCCTATTAGTGCTGAGACTTGGACATAGTATGTATTTGTATTTCGTGCGTGCATGCAGAGCAGTAGCACATGCAGGCGGGAGATTTGCTTGGAGACTGGGCAGCCGAAAGAGGCAGGATGGGTGCGGCTTTGCTCCTGTGCTCTCCATTGGTACTAGCAGTAGGCAGGTGCTGGCTCGATCTGTCTTGCCTGAGTCTGTATTCGGATTTGCATTTGGAGATTACCTAGATTTAGATCTTTCTATTTTTACTCGCTCGGCGTCTCTTGTTTCTCTCCTTTTCCTCGCTTCTTCTCTTTTCCCTTCTCAATCGATGCCGCTGCTAATATCATCCCACCTCATGCTAATCTGCCCGTCGTCGTCATCGCTGGAATGCGTTTGGTGCTAATAACGACGACGACTGAGGCGCACACCCGAACCTTCCCTCTTTCCACTCTGGCCCCTCCTCCGCCGTGCCGGTCTGCCGTTTTGCTGGAGCTGGAGCAAGGCTGCTGGTGCAGTTTAATCACAACTATTGGTTTTTTCGGTTCCTAACGACACAGAGAGGCAGAAGTGATAAATCCCACGGGCCTAATCTTATTTCCATATTTCCTTCTCACCTCATCCTGCTTCGTGTTAATGGGATGTGCTTTTGCTGGTTTATAAAAAACGCCAATCATTGATTTATTGATTGATTAGCACTACGACTGCTGCTACTATTGCTGCTAGGGGATCCATCATTTTTTGGAGCTGGGGTACCGCTGACTAGGTACAATTAATCTACGAGACCACGACCACAAGCCACACGAGCCACGATCGCAGAACTACGGCCACCCACGACAGAAAGAGAGAGGCAGAGAGGGAGAGAGACCGCGACAACCACAACCGTCTCTGCGGCCGTAGCAGCGCCCGAGTCCGCCTTTGTCACGCTCATGCCACCAGCACCGTCTCGGCGCATAGGCGGCGTGTCAACATCGTCGGCCTCGGCGTCCGTTTCGCTGCCGTCGCTTCCAGGCGCTCCTGCCACAGCAAGCACCTCATCATCACCAACGCCGTCGATCCCCGCCACACCAATCGCAAGAACGAGAACAGCGACATCAGCCTCACCGTCAGCCTCAACATCTACGCCTCCAACTCCTACGCCTGCGCCTGCTCCGATATCTACTTCTGCTCCGACTTCCTCCTCCACATCCCTGTCGCGCCCCGGCTTTCTGGCGCGACTGGGCTCCTCGATCAATCTGCCTTTCCCCTTACGAAGCCGCAACCGCAGCGTCGCTGATTTCCACGTCCGCTGCGACGAGCCACATCGCAAATACAATGCCGGCGACCACGTCCACGGCGCCGTCGCCATCTCCGTCGTCAAATCAGTGCGCTATACTCACCTAGTCGTTACCCTACATGGCTTTGTGCGCGTGCTCAAGGATCCCGCCGGCAATAGAAAGGGACGGGACATTACGGCGCTGCCGCAAGGAGGAAGCTCCTCACGGCCACAGTATCACGGCAATGGCTTTGCAAGCCTCTTCCAGGATGAACAGGTTTTGAGCGGCGAGGGGAGGCTTGATCCCGGCAGGTTCGAATTCCGCTTCGATTTGGTGTTCCCTGACAAGGGACTCCCGAGTAGCATTGACGTGAGTTTCCGATCGCCTGTGCGCACGCGCGTGGCACCTTGCCAAGCATAAACAATGTTGGTCACTGCAGGCAAATGCTAATACGTTCCTCTTTGCCGAAATCTAGTTTGAACGCGGAACTATATGCTACATGATCACCGCAACTCTAACACGTCCCGTCTCCATGTCGCCAACAATGACATGTGAGCGAAAGGTCATATTGGCAGAGAGGATAGATGTTGGCCTCGTACCGCAGCCAGCACCCAGAGTCATCTTTCTTGAGCCTATAAATAGGAAAATGAAGAAAAAAAAGTCGATAATGGCACTGGATAAGACCACTGTGGCTGCTGCACCAGAGAGCGCTGATGTAGTATCAGACCCTGATGCCCAGGAACCGGTAGAAGATTCCACCGACCAACAAAGTGAGCGCCGAGGAGCAGCCACGTCGAGCGACGTGCAGAGTGAAGTCAGCGGCGAGAGTGGGCGCAGCATTGGCACTACAATGAGTCGGAGCGACTTCACGCAGCTGTCACATGTGGGCACTGCCGCTGCCATGTCGGCTCAGCAGCAAGCGGTCAACGACAATACCATCACTGCCAGCATACAACTGCTCAAGGGTGGCTGCCTCCCAGGCGATGCCGTATCAGTGCGGGTCACGGTGCAGCATATCAAGCAGATTAAGAGCATGACTGGTGTCATCGTGACCCTTTTCCGCCAAGGCAAGATCGATTCCTCTCCGCCATCGCAACTGTTCAAGAACATGATGTCCAAAGAAGACGCTCGTCGACTACAAAAGGAGGACATATATCCCAAATCTCGTACGGGGCTGGGTGGGATTTCACTCACGTCGACAGGCTCCGTTAGCGTGTTTCGTAAAGACCTCGACCAGACTACCGCACCACTCATCATCGATCCAGCAACCATGTCGGCATCTGTCACGGTGCCGGTCAAGATCCCCGACGATTCTTTCCCGACAATCAAGGGCGTTCCGGGAGATATGATCTCCTTCAAATACCAGATAGAGGTCCTTGTCGATCTGGGCGGGAAGTTGTCTGGTCATTTCCCATCCCGCAAGACTTCAAGATATGCTACCGTGAGCCATAGCACCACAGATCAAAGTATAAACATGTTCTCGCAGAGGAGAGGGGCTCAGATCGAAATCATTGATACGTCGCCCCTCAGGAGGCAGAAAGGAATTGTTTGTGTGGCGCTCGAGTCCATCGTCGGCACAGTGGACTCTTTAGGGACTCGAAAGCTCATCAAGGTGTCTTCATCATCCAAAACGCTCGATAATCCAGAGAGCGATGATGAGGTAGACGTTGTTCTTCCAACTCCAACTCGCTATGAAGATATCGACCGTGGTACTCCTCATCATACTCTTGGGCCACCACCACAAGAATACTTTCCTCCGCAGACAGATCATCAGCGTCCGTCATATACTCCTCATGACCCTTCTCGTCCAAGCTATCCACAAACAACGAGTCTCCATTTTGCACCGTCGTATATCCCACCCCCTCCTCAATTGCCTGATCAGAGAAACTTGTCAGAGAAGGATCGTATAAGACAAGCAGAGCAGCGACTGTTGCCTAGCCAGCCACCTGCTGGTCCGTCCAACCTCACCGCTACTAGCCCATCTGCACCTGATGAAGACGACATTTACGATGCCCAGGCCACACCAAGACCACCTTATGCTGGCAACTCAGGGGAAGAAGATAACACAGCACCGTCCGCCCCAACTGAAGAGGAGCTTACAGCCGCTACCAATAGCTCGGTACAAGTTGGAGAAGATAAGCAAGAACGTGAGAGGAGGCGCCTTATGCAAGAAGCCAGCGCACCGCCTGAGTTTCCTGAGGATATGGATCAGAGCGGTAATCCTAGCCGAGCCCCTAGAGAGGACGAACTCACGGCGGATGCCGAACCAACAGCTCCCATGCTGGATGAGGACGAAGACGAGCACGATTATTCAGACTATAGAGCTGCCACAGGAACGTCCGCGGGGAGCACAAGTGCACAGAGAAGGCGGGATAATGATGATGGGGAGCAGTTGCCAGCATACCAGCGGTAATACATGCAGAGAGAGCATAAGTGCAACGGATGCAAAAGCTCTTCCAACTTTTACTATTGTTTTTTTTTTTTTTTATTTAAATTTGCAAGTTTGCATCACATTGCATGGCTGGCGTTGGGTAACAGATAGGATTGGAGGATACACAGGGTATGCTATGCTATATCACGAGTCAACCCATTGGTAATGACTGCTTTGCTCTTTTTATATATGTGTATACTTTGGTTCGAGCGGCATTGGTACTTTTGAGGCAGAAGGTTGGCTATTTTGATGGCAGGGCTGGGGAGGCATGGCTGGGGAGGCATGGCTGTTCGTGTACATATATACCTGTATAAACCAATAGATATCTAAGTAAATTTAATCAGTTTTGTAGATTTATTGCCTCTCTATGTTACATATTCAAGTACACATATTAGTGTCTTTTCAAGCAACGATTACCGCCTTGTGTGTGACGTGTTTTCCCAAATGTTGTTACAAAATGTCTATCACTACCGTCTAAATGCCCCTTTCTCATAGATTTCTTTTCATGTCCAGGCGAGATTATATCATACCATATAATACACACTCGAATCAGCTCCCCAGTCTTTGGAAGAATGGTCGACGATCCCCTTATCAACATCAATGCTGCAACACCACCGGCTTGCCGTCCTCCCAGTTATCCAAGCTCTGCTTAATATTAACCCAATACCTCAGCCTCACAGCCTCCTTCTTCGCCGCCATGACATCATCCTCATGAAACGCCTTCTCCAGCACATCCTCGCTCTCCCTAATGCGCTTGTCGTTGACAGCCCTCAGCTCCTGCAGGTCCTCCTCGGCCGTCGCATCCGAAATCTCCTCGTGCGCCTCCAGCACGACCATGAGCAGGCTCGGGTCGTCGACCTGCATAGTCTCGTCGGTGGCGACATCGACGCCGCGCAGGGAGAGGAGGTACTGCGCGCGGAGGAGCGGGTTGGCGAGCGTCTTGTAGGCCTCGTTGATGAGGGCCGAGGTGGCTTCGGCGCGGGCCTTGAGAGGGCCCTGCGGGTGCATGTCTGGGTGGTGGCGGGCCTGGAGCTGGAGGAATTCGCGGCGGAGAGCGCGGGTGTTGATGGGGAAGTGGCCGGAGGGAGGGGGGCCGAGGGGGAGGGTTTCGGGGAAGATTTCGTAGTGGGTTGGTGGTGGTTGTGAAGTTTTTGGTTGTGATGATGTGCTGTCGTTGGAGGTGTTGGCGGCGGACTCGGGCGCAGAAGCGGAAGCTGCAGAGCTGCCGGAAGAGAAGAATGCTGCGCTTCGATGTAATTGCGGTAATGTCTTGTTGAAGCTGCTAATAGACGCTGTGACGCTATGCGCCGGGCGGGTTGATATCCTGCCCAAAGGCAGGGCTTGTGAAGCTTGGATGCGACATCGCGCGCAGAGCCGAGTTACGTCACGAAGAGCCATAGCTGTGGCGGCTGGTGAGCGCATAGTGAGTGTCCCGATGGAGAAACAGCGCTGGGTGAGACAACAAAAGGTAAATTAAAACAAAAGATAAAGTATAAAAGATAAAAGATAAACCAGAGAAATTAAGCAGCACTACTGTATAGTTACTAAGTGCAGGACTAGCTTGTCGTTGAATTTTGATTCTCTATTGTAGTTTTAGTGGTTTTAGTGCAAGGATACGATCGGTATTTGCATTTGATATTCCGGAGTTCTCTCGGATATAAATTCGGCCGAAATATATCCTATAATTCTACACACGTACCCATAGATACACCAAAAGAAGCGATAGCCGACGTTATACGTTTTACTAGAAATGGGTAATATATTATTATAATGTAAATAAAAATAATATTATTAATCGGTGGGCTTCTGTATCGTTTCTCCACAGCGTGCCGTGGACTGTCTAGCTGCATGTTAGTGATTAGTGATTCTGCCCAAGTTGAACAATCCTTGGATTTATTTCCCACCCAATCCCCGCATTGTTTTCCATGAAGTCAGGGTGCTCTTCGTAGATGAAATAGATTGATATTTTGATAACGAGCTCGGTTAAGCCAAAGTGTCGAATCATACCAAAACATTATCTCTAGCCTACCTACTTATAACTCGGAGCATCCAACTGTATGCCACTTAGAACCAAGAGCACAGAGCTAGCGTCACCTACTATATCATGGGTCAGGGTGGATACCTTGGTTTTTTGGCTATAATCACTCTGTTTACTATTTTCGTTTACCGCTGGATATTAGGACGATTGGCAGTAAAATCTAAAAGCGAGAAAGGAGGAGCTCTAAAAGAAAAGAGTACATTTCGGGTAACTGGTATTCCGGCCGATTGGGACCACCAACAATTGCAACTCTTTCTTAACACCCAAGGAGGCTTCACGGATGCAGCTATCGAGTCTCTCGCTTCTAGAGACCATGGCGGCTCGCAGGTGGCCACGGTTACTTTTGGAAATGCGCCCATTCAACATGGCCGCAGCTGGTCTACTCCAATACTTAATGAGTCTAATAACCGTAAACAGTACATAACTGTTGACAAGGATTTTCATGGCATGACTGCGCGTTATACGCCCTCTCTGCAGGATCATAAAATAGATTAAGTAGGCATACATTGGCTCACACAATAGAGCTCTACCTGGCTAACGTATGAAGCATCGTTGCACTATCCGGCCTTGGAGGGCATGCTTTTAGGTCTTTTAAAGAAAGGGGAGGGAGCCACATGTGGCTACGTGACTCTCTTCCATTTGATCTTACTTTGGAGACCAGCGATCAGCTGATAGCTCGGGTCATGATTTACGGCTATGATTCAACCATTGCCGGGAGCAAGAGTATGCAGAATATCGAAGACCTTGCTACCAAGTTTAATGCCGGCCTACAAAAGCCAGCGAACGCTTCAATTATCCGGCCTATCATCCTTATCGGCCATAGTCTTGGAGGGTTAATTATCAAGCAGGTAAGTGAAACCTACACTTTGGCACGCCTGCTCTGCTTTTTGAGTGTATTAATGTATGCGATAGGCCTTGATATCGCTATCCAAATCGGAAAACGAAGATGATCAAAATCTTATTCGTGCTATATATGGAGTCGTCTTCTTTGGAACTCCACATGATGGCATGGATATCACCTCACTTATACACACGGCTGGAGACTCCAGTCCAAACCGTTTCCTACTCGAGTCTCTCGGTCGAAATAACTCACAAATACTTACTGTCCAACAGCGGGAGTTCCACAGAGCTTTAGGTGATAAGGGTAATTCGGAAGTCTTTTGCTTCTACGAAACGCTCGAATCGCCAACGGCACAGCTAGTATGCCTTTCCATAATAATACTATCATTTTGTTTAATGAAGCTAACGTAAACTAGGACAAAGCTGGTAACTGGAAAATGAATGGCCCGGCTACAGTCCTTGTTACAAAATCTTCAGCTACACACTGCCGCCCTTGGGAAGATGGGGCAGAACACATCTGTGCTATCAACCGCACACATTCTAAAATGGTTAAATTTGGGCCCCATGACTCCGATTATAATAACATACGAGAAAAACTCAAGGGTCTATCTAGACGCGCTTTTTCATCACGAGGTCGTTTGCAGACCTCTCGATCAATATGTATGCAGTAAATACCTGAAAACTAGCTTCTACTAATAGTAAATATATCTAGTCCTAGTTCCATACAGCCAAAATCCAAGTTTTGTTACACGGCCAGAGCCCTTGAGCAATATCAAAAGACAATCTGACTTAGATCAACAGGAAGAGTCTATTAAATCACGCAGAATAGCGCTTTATGGTCTTGGTGGCGTTGGGTATGGTTTTCATTCTCTCCCTTTTTTTTAAGCAGCAATTAACAACTTCTAATATATTCTAGCAAAACACAAATCGCAATCGCCTATGCATATTGGCTTCAAAAGACATATCCAGATATCTCTGTATTCTGGGTCCATGCCAGCAATGCAGATCGTTTCCGCCAATCTTATGCTTTAATCGCCATGAAATGCAACATACCTGGACACGATGACCCAAAGGCCAATATTTTGCTGCTCGTCAGTAGCTGGTTGAAGCTGCAGACCAAGATGCAATGGCTCATGGTAATCGATAATGCCGACGATATGGATTTATTCTTCGGTAATCAGCTGAAAAGAGGCACTCCGGGCGGAGATGGTCAGATAACAACAGCCCTGACAAACAATGACCTCGCTCTTTATATACCAGACTGCAATCACGGATCTGTTCTTATTACCACCAGAGATAAGAAAGCAGGTATTCGACTATGCCAAGGATTTCCTCCTATTGAGATCAATAAGATGTCTGACGACGAAGCATACAAACTTGTACAGGTTATAGTAAGGAATCAAGATATCTCTAGAGAGGAGGCATCCCCTTTATTCTCTAAGCTTGAGCACCTGTCACTTGCCCTTGCACAAGCAGCCTCGTTTATTCAAGAAAATGGCATATCAATTGATGAGTATATTCAAATTTTGGACGAGAGTGACTCTGCGTTTATTGGCCAGCTCAGCGAGTCATTCGAGACTGTTGGGAGAGATTCAGAAACCCCATATGCAGTTACTGCGACCTGGATAGTCTCTTTTGAACAGATCAGGAGAAAGGAAATGTTAGCAAGCGATATTCTTTCGTTTTTAAGTTTTTTTCACTTCCAGGCAATTCCAAAGACCTTTGTGGAATATTATTTTCAGCGGAGAGACCCAGAACAAACCAACGGCGGTGCTTCAGCATCAGCAGTACTTATAAAAGCACTTGGTACACTTAAAGCCTTCTGCTTCATTTCGGAAGGAGAGGATAAAAGCTTAACCATGCACCGACTAGTGCAGCTAGTAACCCAAAAATGGGTTGTTAGTGAGGGCCATATGGCTAAGTATGTGAATTCCGCTATGAGAGTGATGGCGGTCAACTATCCGTATGGGGATTTTGAAACCCGCGAAATATGCCTGAGATATCTTCCCCATGCAAATGCAGTATTGGAAAAAAACAAAATGGCATTGAATAACGATACAGATAGGCCTACGACACTACTTCTATTCAAAATGGCAAGATACTTTTGGCTCAAAGGCCAGTGGAAGAAAGGTGGAGATCTACAGGTCCAGGCAGCAGAGATACAAAAGAGAGCGTCAGGAGAAAATCATCCACGTACACTCGTGTATATGGACGGTGTTGTAATGGCATATCGACGCCTAGGTCGACTTCAAGCGGCAAAAGACTTGCAAGTGCAAATATTAAAGTTATCAAAGGCGGTACTCGGGAAAGAAGATCCGGAGACGCTCAAAAGAATGGGCTCCCTTGCAGAATATATCATCAACAAGGTAGACGGAAGAAGGCAGAACAACAATTAACTTATTTATTGCACATCTATAAGAAGAAATTCCGAGAAGACGACGAGATAACACTGATTCTTATGGATGACCTTGCACAAACATACATACGCCCAAGTCGGTTGACAGAGGCAGAGAAGTTAGAGACGCAAATACTAAAGATACGCAAGAAGGTGGAAGGGGGAGAGCACCCATATGCATGGGGCTCTATGTCCATTATGGCAACAATATACCAGAAACAAGGTCGATGGAAAGAGGCAGAAGACTTACAGGTGCAAGTAATAGAGGCATGGAGGAGAGAGCTGGGTGAAGAGCATCCAGATACGCTTGCTAATCTAATCAATCTTATAGAAACATATCGAGAGCAAGGTCGGTGGAGAGAAGCAGAAGACTTGGCAGTTCGGGTATTAGAGATAAGTAAGAGCGTACTGGGAGCGGAACACCTAACAACGGTTATTTGCATGCTTAGCCTATCTGCGATATACCTAAACCAATTCCGATGGAAAGAGGCAGAAAATCTAGGTGAACAGGTAATGGAGATGCGGAAGAGAATCTTGGGTGAAGAACATCCAGACACGCTCTCTGTTATAAACAATATGCTATATACATATCACCACATGGGCTTACAAAAAAAAAAGCTGAAGGTTTGGGAACACAGCTAATAGAAATAGAGAAAAGGGTATTGGGAGAAGACCATCTAATTACGCTTATAAGTTTAAGCAACCTTGTGATGGTATACCGAGCACAAAGCCGCTGGAAGGAGGCAGAGGAATTAGGCATACGAGTCCTGGAGGCGCTGAAGAAGAAACTAGGCGAAGAGCATCCCGAGGTTTTAGGCAGCATGAACGATCTGTCAATGGGTATATCAAAGTCTAGGCCAATGGAAAGAGGCAGAAGTTCTAGGGGAAAGATTAATGGAATTATCCAAAAAGGTATTTGGCGAAGGCCATCACACTGTGTTCCAATATTCAGCCACCTTTGCAGACACTTTAAAGGGGCTGAGTAGAACAAGCGAAGCCATGGCGCTATTGACAGACAGCGTTGCTGGTTTGGAAAAGACACTGGGGCGAGATCATCCTGATACGGCCGATAAAACATCGGTCCTGGAGCAGTGGCAGAAAAGTGTTCAAGTCTCGTCTGGATAGATGCAGCTAGAATATTTTCATGTTTTATGATGCCAAGCGGGGAGCAAAAGATGGAAAATATTACAACCATAAGCACATAGCTCTATTATTATACATACTATTATTATTCTGCTACCTCTACTACCTCTACTACCTCTACTACCTCTACTACCTCTACTACCTCTACTACCTCTACTACCTCTACTACCTCTACTACCTCTACTACC